>NC_091863.1:42300521-42323533 GCF_037783145.1 Equus przewalskii | reverse complement strand
AGACATCCTGTTTTCATCTAATAGTTTTATAATTTTAGTTCTTACATATATACCTATGATCCATTTGAGTTAATTTTGTATATGGTGTGAGTTAGGGATCCAACTTCATTCTTTTTTTCTTTTTTTTAATCTCCAGGAGTACCAAGTTATTTATTTGCAAAATATCCTATTATAATACAGAGCCTTTCTATTTATTATTCTATACATTAGATACTTATTCCTTTCTATGTTTTTCCAGAGAATAAGAAATGTGAAAAAGACACTCAAACAAATATGTTTAAGGGTAAAAATGTTGAGCAATGACAAAGATGGTAGTTACAATTCTGTCTGTTTCTATTACACTACTCTTTTCTTTCTTTCTTTTTTTATTAAGGTTATAAAAGTTAACATCCTTGTGAAATTACAGTTGTACATTATTATTAGTCATGTTGTAGGTACACCACTTCACCCCTAGTGCCCTCCCCCCACCCCCATTTCCCCTGGCAACCACCGATCAGTTCTCTTTGTCCATATGTTAACTACCACCTATGAGTGGAATCATACAGAGTTCGTCTTTCTCTGTCTGGCTTATTTCACTCAACATAATACTCTCAAGGTCTATCCATGTTGTTGTGAATGGGATGACTTTGTCCTTTTTTATGGCTGAGTAGTATTCCATTGTATATATAGACCACATCTTCTTTATCCAATCATCAGTTGCTGGGCACTTAGGTTGGTTCCATGACTTGGCTATTGTGAATAATGCTGCAATGAAGATAGGGGTGCATGGAACTTCTGGAATTGCTGATTTCAGGTTCTTAGGATAGATACCCAGTAGTGGGATGGCTGGGTCATAAGGTATTTCTATTCTTAACTTTTTGAGGAATCTCCATACTGTTTTCCATAGTGGCTGCACCAGTTTGCATTCCCACCAACAGTGTATGAGGGTTCCCTTTTCTCCACAGCCTCTCCAACATTTGTCACTCTTGGTTTTGGATATTTTTGCCATTCTAACAGGTGTAAGGTGATATCTTAGTGTAGTTTTGATTTGCATTTCCCTGATGATTAGTGATGATGAGCATCTTTTCATGTGTCTATTGGCCATCCATATATCTTCTTTGGAGAAATGTCTGTTCATGTCCCCTGCCCATTTTGTTATTGGGTTATTTGATTTTTCATTGTTGAGTTGTGTGAGTTCTTTGTATATTATGGAGATTAACCCTTTGTCGGATAAATAACTTGTGAATATTTTTTCCCAATTAGTGGGCTGTTTTTTTGTTTCAATCCTGTTTTCCCTTGCCTTGAAGAAGCTCTTTAGCCTGATCAAGTCCCTTTTGTTTATTCTTTCTATTGTTTCCCTCATGTGAGGGGTTATGGTGTCCGAAAAGATTCTTTTGAAGCTGATGTCAAAGAGTGTACTGCCGATATTCTCTTCTAGAAGACTTATCGTTTCAGGCCTAATCTTTAGGTCTTTGATCCATTTTGAGTTTATTTTAGTAAATGGTGAAAAAGAATGGTTGATTTTCATTCTTTCACATGTGGCTGTCCAGTTTTCCCAGCACCATTTGTTGAAGAGACTTTCTTTCCTCCATTGTAGGCCCTCAGCTCCTTTGTCAAAGATTAGCTGTCCACAGATGTGTGGTTTTATTTCTGGGCTTTCAATTCTGTTCCATTGATCTGTGCATCTGTTTTTGTACCAGTACCATGCTGTTTTGATTACTGTGGCTTTGTAGTATGTTTTGAAGTCAGGGAATGTGATGCCTCCAGCTTTGTTCTTCTTTCTCAGGATTGCTTTAGCAATTTGGGGTGTTTTGTTGCCCCATATGAATTTTTGGATTCTTTGTTCAATTTCTGTAAAGAATGACATTGGAATTCTGATTGGGATAGCGTTGAATCTGTAGATTGCTTTAGGTAGTATGGACATTTTAACTATGTTTATTCTTCCAATCTATGTGCATGGAATGTCTTTCCATCTCTTTATGTCATCGTCGATTTCTTTCAAGAGGGTCTTGTAGTTTTCGTTGTATAGATCTTTCACTTCCTTGGTTAAATTTATCCCAAGGTATTTTATTCTTTTTGTTGTGATCGTGAATGTGATTGAGTTCTTGAGATCTTTTTCTGTTAGTTCATTGTCAGCATATAGAAATGCTACTGATTTATGTATGTTGATTTTATACCCTGCAACTTTGCTGTAGTTGTCGATTGTTTCTAATAGTTTTTCTATGGATTCTTTGGGGTTTTCTATATATAAGATCATGTCGTCTGCAAACAGTGAGAGTTTTACTTCTTCGTTGCCTATTTGGATTCCTTTTATTTCTTTTTCCTGCTGAATAGCTCTGGCCAACACCTCCCGTACTATGTTGAATAAGAGTGGTGAAAGTGGGCACCCTTGTCTTGTTCCTGTTCTGAGAGGGATGGGTTTCAGTTTTTGTCCGTTGAGTATGATGTTAGCTGTGGCTTTGTCATATATGGCCTTTATATGTTGAGGTACTTTCCTTCTATACCTATTTTATTGAGGGTTTTTATCATAAATGGATGTTGGATCTTGTCGAATGCTTTCTCTGCATCTATTGAGATGATCATGTGGTTTTTGTTTCTCATATTGTTAATGTAGTGAATCACATTGATTGACTTGCGGATGTTGAACCATCCCTGTGTCCCTGGTATAAATCCCACTTGATCATGGTGTATAATCTTTTTGATATATTGCTGTATTCAGTTTGCCAAAATTTTGTTGAGGATTTTTGCATCTATGTTCATCAGTGATATTGGCCTGTAGTTTTCTTTCTTTGTGTTGTCCTTGTCAGGTTTGGGGATCAGGGTGATGTCGGCTTCATAGAATGTATTAGGGAGTGCTCCATCTTCCTCTATTTTCTGGAACAGTTTGAGAAGGATAGGTATTAAATCTTCTTTGAATGTTCACTAGACTTCTCCAGAGAAGCCGTCTGGTCCTGGACTCTTATTTTTGGGGAGGTTTTTGATTACTGTTTCTATTTCTTTACTTGTGATTGGTCTATTCAGATTCTCTATTTCTTCCTGATTCAGTTTGGGTAGGTTGTACGAGTCTAGGAATTTATCCATTTCTTCTAGGTTGTTCAATTTGTTGGCATATAGTTTTTCATAGTATTCTCTTATGATCCTTTGTATTTCTTCAGTATCTGTTGTGATTTCTCCTCTCTCATTTCTAATTTTATTTATTTGAGACTTCCCTCTTTTTTTTTAGTGAGTCTGCCTAAAGGTTTGTCGATTTTGTTAATTTTTCGAAGAACCAACTCTTTGTTTCATTGATCCTTTCTACTGTCTTTTTTGCTTCAATATCATTTATTTCTGCTCTAATTCTTATTATTTCCCTCCTTCTACTGACTTTGGGCTTTGTTTGTTCTTCTTTTTCTGATTCTGTTAGGTGTCGTTTGAGGTTGTTTATGTAAGATTTTTCTTGCTTATTGAGGTGAGCCTGTGTTGCAATGAATTTCCCTCTTAGGACTGCCTTTGCTGCATCCCAAATAATTTAGTATGGTATGTTTTCATTTTCATTTGTCTCCAGATAATATGTGATTTCTTCTTTAATTTCTTCAATAATCCATTGTTTGTTCAGTAGCATGTTGTTTAGTCTCCACATTTTTGGCCCTTTCCCAGCTTTATTCTTGTAGTTGATTTCTAGTTTCATAGCATTGTGATCAGAAAAGATGCTTGATATTATTTCAACCCTCTTGAACTTATTGATGCTTGCTTTGTTTCCCAGGATATGGTCTATCCTTGAGAATGTTCCATGTGCACTTGAGAAGAATGTGTAACCTGCTGTTTTTGGAGGAAGTGTCCTGTATATATCTATTAGGTCCATCTGATCTAATTTTTCATTTAATTCTATAATTTCCTTGATTTTCTGTCTGGATGATCTGTCCATTGGTGTTAATGGGGTGTTGAGGTCCCCTAGTATTATTGTATTGCTGTTGATGTCTCCTTTTAGTTTTGTTAATAGTTTCCTTACGAATTTTGGTGCTCCTGTGTTAGGTGCGTATATATTTATAACTGTTATGTCATTTTGGTGGAGCGTCCCTTTTATCATTATATACTGCCCCTCTTTGTCTTTCTTTATCTGTTTTGCTTTGAAGTCTACTTTGTCTGATATAAGTATGGCAACACCTGCTTTCTTTTGTTCATTATTGGCTTGGAGTATTGTCTTCCATCCCTTCACTCTGAGTCTGTGTTTGTCTTTGGGGCTGAGGTGTGTTTCCTGGAGGCAGCATATTGTTGGATCTTGTTCTTTGATCCATCCTGCCACTCTGTGCCTTTTGATTGGAGAGTTCAATCCATTCACATTTAGAGTGATTATTGAAACGTGGGGGCCTACTGTTGCCATTTTATCACTCCTTTTCCGGTTCTTTTGCATTTTGTCCTGATGGAGAGCTGTTACTTTGTGTTATTGTCCTTCTGCTTATCTCCTTTGTCCTGGATTTTGTAACCCCTTTCCTTTTTTTGATTTTTCAGGAATGAGTTTCTTCCTGAGCAATTCTTGAAGAGGAGGTTTTGTGGTGATGAACTCCCTTAACTTTTGTTTATCTGGGAAAGTTTTTATTTCTCCATCGTAGGAATTCTGGGGCTTGACAAATGGGAGCCAACATGTTGTTTTGCAATCAAGAACATTTTAAAAAATAAAAATATTTCCCTCTATTACCACCTTCATTACATCAAAGGACATCTTATCACCCAAATTAGGAAGGACATAATCTCAGAATAAAAGACAACTCTTGAAGTTGAGTGAACTTGACTTCATAAATTATTTCACGTGTCCTTACACTTCTGACCTGCACAGAGCCCTCTGTCCCCAATGCCTGTGCTGTGGGTCCCCATGACACTGGCTGCCCCATGGGGCAACAAGGTCAAAGCTCATCTCCAAGGTCACAGGCTCCTCCAGCACGGCCATCACCTCAAATGCATATCCACTGAGAAGAGGGACAACAGTCACGATGACAGCAGTTTACACGTCACAGGGATTACTCAAGGAGAAAGTGCTTCCACATACATTCTCTCATGTGTCCTCACAGAACGCCTGTGGGTTAGGCACAGCCAGAAGCCACGGCACTGTAACGGGACCTGCCCGAGGCCATGTGGCAGCAGACAGCAGAGCACAGACAGAACGCTTCTCTCTAAGGCAAATTCTCCTTTGCTCAGTCTGATGTTTGCTGCATGTTCCTCTATTTCTACTTCTGCATGAACTTTTTATCTGAAGAAACAATTCATGGAAGAAGGAAAAAGGAAAACTTAAAATGATGGCACTTAAGCCTGATAACAGAAACATATTCAACGTGAGGAAATTGCTAATTGTCCTTTCTTTTTAAAATTACCTGTTTAACAACTGCATGTTGACTAAAATTTATGAAATGTCAGAAGAGAACATCAAAAACCAAGCATCACTGCCTTAAACCTTTTCTGGAACAAGACAGGGCATAAATAAATAAATATATAAATAACATAAGTAATATGAATAGATATAGATATGTGTGACATTGGTGGGTTTTGGAAATATATTCCAAAGCCCCACCCAGGTTGCCAAATTCTCAGAGGTATCAACACTGCCCCACCCCCACCCTGACCCCGACCCTGGCCCAATGTCCACAGCAGCCAAGGCCCAGAGCACAGGACTCTGTTCCACAGCCAGCAGGCGCCCCAGGAGTGGTGACGGTCGGGACACTCCTGGGATCGGGCTGGGGAAACACTCAGCTCTTCCCACTGGCCCATCGTGCCCCTCCCTGGGGTCCCCGAGTCCTGGAGAGGGCGCGAGGCCAAGCAGGCAGCAGCCTCCTCGAGTACCACATTTCCTTGCTACACGGGACTCGCTACACGGGACTCGGGCACCCCGGGGCCTAGAAACGGACTTGATAAAGTGCTCCAATGGAGAGTTACTCTTTCCTGTTCTGTGTCTTATCCTTGCCAACAAAAGAAAAAGGGAGCTTTAGGCAAGTGTCACTGCAAACAAGAAGGAATGGCCTGAGGCAGCTACCTCCACTGTTATCAGATTCACATTTGGCAGCTATGAAGGTTCAAACTAGAGGCTGAAACACCGAAGTTGCAGGGATGCCAAAAAAATCAGCAAAGGCTGGCTGAACAAAGAGGAAGCCGATGTGTCCTCTGCAAAGGAAGAGCTGAGGCCCCAGCCCCTGCAGACCCACCCAGAGCACAGCACACTCCAGGGCCAGAGCAAGAGAGGCCCTACTCCCTGGCTCATCCCCTCCCCACTCACACTACCTCCCTAGCTAGGTCTGGGCGAGGCCCAACAATGAACATCAACTCAGTCCACTGCTTCTAGAGAGACCCTGGAGAAATGATGTGATCCCCCAGAAACAAGCCCTACGCTTGCTTCATTGGGCAAAGGAGCCTGACGCCCACTCTTTGCTGGGCCTGGTCCTGGGCCCTTGCCTCTGTGCAGCCTGAAGGCTGTGCCCGCACGTGTGGGACTCCTGCACTGGCAGTATTCCCAGGTGCTGCTTTCCAGAAGGTTCGAGAACAGAGCCAGCCTCCGACCCGTGGCAGGCACGGGGAAGCCCTGTCCCTCACATGCCCAGCAGAAAGCACTGGGCAGGCAGGCTGAGAGCCTGCTGCAGGTCTACAACATGGCTCACCTGAAGAGAGCCCGAGCCAAGAGGGCAGCAGAGGAGGGGACCGCCAGTTGGAAGAGCTTAAAAGTAAGGTACACTAGCCACCCACTCCTGAAACCCTCTCTCACCAAGGTGACAAGCCACTGCTCACACACCTCCAGCGACATGGAGCCCCCTCCAGTGACCCAGTCCACCTATGGGTGGCTCAGACTTCCATACAACCCCTCCCTATATCCAGGCGGAGCCCGACTTCCCCAGTTCCTGGCCTAGCCACAGCCCAATTTTGGTCCTGGTTCCACGCTGAGTGCCTCGAAGGACACACACACCTAGCCCCCTCCTGGGCTGAAGGCCCTGCAGCACTTGGCTCTGGCTGCAGCCTTCTCAGCCGGCCTCCACCCTCAGCTCCTCTCCTCTCTCAGGAGGACTCTCCTGACTTCACTATGACCGACGCTGAGCTCTGAATGCACCCAGCCAACCAGGGCCCTGGTCCTCTAGGAGCAACACAGAGCCAATCCCAGGCCTCAGGAAGCCATCCCACATTTATGCCACGGTCACAGCTGGGAACGATGTCACTTCGGCTGAGTAAAGCCTCCAGCGACTGCACCTTCCTCTCGGAATCCTCCAAGGACTTCTCCCCTCGGACCTCATACATACGTGGACAGGTCAGAGCCCATCCACGACACAGGAGGGGAGCTTTACAATTCTGTCCTCGAGCTGCACAAGACAATGACCAGACAGTCCCTGTCTGGTCAGCTAAAACATATAATGATGTCAATAATTAAATAAACCCATATCATTAGTTCAATGCTTACAAATTAGATTTCTCTTATTACAGAAAGTCTAAACACAGATTTGAAATCTGCCCATTTCTAAACACTTCTAAAGGTTAAAATCACCGTGGATCCACACAATGGGCCTCACAGGCTTCAAATGACCACACGTGGTTTCTCTGGAAACAGCAGCGCCCGGAGCGAGCGCTCTGAAGAGGCAGCCGCTGGCCCACCTGCACTCACAGCCACATCCCTGGCTGCACCCAGGTGTGAGAGTGAACCCTGCCCAGAGCCCCAGACTTGGGGAGGATAACCCATGCCATCTCTCTCCCTTGCAGCCACCCCGACAGGTCAGGGGAAAACTTCTGACCTCACTGCTATCCCCTTTCTCAAGTTCCAGGAGCAACTCGCAAGACATTAGGTCCAAAACAGTGAAGAGTGATCAACCAACCGCCAGATGTTTTGTCCACTTGACACCAACAACTGAAAGCTTGGAACCACGCAGAGGACAAGTGAATTTCCACTTTCTGGTAAGTGCAGGGACCAGGAGAGCTGCAGGTATTTTCTTCCGTGAGAACTGGCAGTGGATGCTGTTGGACGGTCCTTGGTCCAAATGTAGGCAGTCAATTAAGGGCTAGTTTGGTGTGGGCCTCCTAAAATCAGTCACCATCTGGAAGCTCCCCAGGTGAGATGGCAGAGAACTCATGAGACCTGGTGGCATGATGCTAGGCACAGTTAGGTGTCAGCACAGGTGTAGCGTGGCGGAAGTTTGAGCGTTACCTCTCTTGATTTTGAATAAATGCAGGTATTGACTCTGAGATAACCCAGCTAATCCATGCGGCCAGGAAACCATCCTTGAATGAAGACAATGAATATGACACTCTCACCACTAGGAGTGAACACCGAAGTGGCAAGGAAGAAGAGTATGTATGACAAATGCCATGTGTCAACTCCAGGAGATGGGAAAACAAACTAGCAAGTTCATGAACTGCATTTCTGCATTCTACTCTTTTACCAAAACTCTCTTTTCATTTGGGTATTATAAAACTTTAATTGAACAATTAAATTGAGAAGTAAAAATATAAACAGAAGAACAGTTCTAGAAAGTGCTAGGGGTCTTCCCTACTGGGGATATTAGCAGGCCTCCAACCCCCACCTGCACCCATTTCAAGGCCCCTTTCATTAATATGCAACTGTGAAAATCCAAAACAGATATTAGGGAAGAACAAAATTAAGTTTTGCATGAGCCTCTCGGCTGACAATGACCCAAGGACTGTGTGATGCCCCGACCAAGCACCTGAGCTGGAATTACAATCCAATCCATGAGCCATTCCTGCTCTACCAACAGCCAGATCGGACTGAGGCAGCAGCCCAGGGCGTGGCTCACAGGGCAAGAATCGATGTCAGCTGTCCCTGCAGATCGCCTTCTTCCTCACCGCAATCAACGTCTGCCCTTGACTTCTACTCATAAAGTAGAAACTTCTTTATGGGGTCTGGCAGAGGCAGCGAAGAAATCAGATGGAGTCAGTATTTGCCAAGAGCTCTTCTCACGGCCAGACTGCACAGATTCAGCAAGGTCCTGGGGACACTTCTGGCCTCTTTAAAGACGTGCAATGCCTCGGGGTCGGCCTTCCTTCTGCCTCTCGACTCTGGGCCCAAGGATTCCCACTTCACCAGGTTCAGGTTCGCTCCACACGCTACGAGCAGGCTCACAAAGGCCGCCTCACAGCCATGACGCAGGACTGCATCCATGACGCACCCGGGGGAGCCCCTGTAGAAGCCCTGCGTGTTGACAGGGCCGTTGCAGTTGAAGTCGGGGTTCGCCCTAGCCTGGAGGAGCAGCTTGAAGCACTGGAGGTTGTGGTAGGCCGCGGTGATGTACAAGGGGCAGACGACCAAGGAGGTGAGGCGCCGGGAAAAAGGGGGCCGGATGTCTGGAGTCAGGTGGTGGTTGACATCGACATCAGCCCCACACCTGATGAGAGCCTTCAGTATGTCGGCCCTGCCCACACGAGAGGCGTGGTAGACAGGCGTACTGCGATGGTGCCGGCTTCCGTTGGGGTCGGCGCCGGCTTCAAGGAGGATCTGGGCACTCTCCAGGTGCCCGTTCACCACAGCCACATACAGGGCAGTCTTGTCCCTTTACATCCACCAGATCCACCTCGGCCCCCTTCTGGATCAGGAAGTCCACACAGTTCCCACGGCCAGCAGTGGCCGCGATTCGCAGTGGTGTGCAGGGCAGCCAGCCACAGCACCAGACAGATTTCTCGTTGATGCGGCTCCGGTAGCCCTCCTCTTGTAACAGGCTCCTGAGGGTCTGGAGGTCCCCCACGCAGGCTGCATCATGGAGCCTGGTGTCCTCGCAGTGCTCTAGCGGATGGTCACAAAACTGCTCCCTCAGCCACTCCTTCAGATTAGGACCTGCACTGCGGGCCCCAGCCCGGCCCGGCCCGCCCGCCGGGGCCGCCGCCCTCCACCATGGGAGCTCCGACCTTCGGCCCGTCCGCAGCCGGCCTCCTAGGGGCCCCGGCCCCAACGCGCCCCGCCCCCAACTTCAGTCTTTTGTGTGTAGATATCCAGTTGTCTCAGCATCAATTTTGGAAAGACTATTCTTTATCCATTGAAATGTTTCGGCACTTTGTCAAAAAAACAATTAACCATAAATGTAAAGGATTATTTCTGGACCTTCAATTCTATTACATTTATCTCCATGTCTCCTTATGCTAGTTCCACACTGTCTTGATTACTGTAGATTTATAGTAGGTTGTGAAATTAGGAAGTGTGACTTTCCCAACTATATTTTTCTTTTGCAATATTGTCTAGGCTATTCTGGGTCACTTGCATTTCCATGTGAATTTTAAGATCAGTTTACCAATTTCTATTTTAAAAGACAGCTGGGATTTTGACAGGAATTGCATTGAATTTGTAGATGAATTTGGGGAGTATTACTATCTTAAGTCTTCTGATCCATGAACATGGGATATCTTCCCATTTATTTAGCTCTTCTTTAATTTGTAGTTTTCAGTGTATGTCTTACACTTCTTTTGTTAAACTTATACAAAGTATTATTTTTGATGCTGTTTTAAATGGAATTGTGTAATTAATTTCATTTTGGATTGTTCATTGTTACTGTATATAAATTAAATTAGTTCTTATCTATGTCATACAACCTTTCTGAATTCCTTTATTAGTTATAACAGCTTTTTTTGTATGTAAAGTCCTTAAAATTTTCTATATGCAGGACCGTGTCATCCATGATTAGTTGTGCTTCTTCCTTTCCAATCTGAGTATCTTTTAATTTTATTTCCTTGCCTAATCATCCAGGCTAGAACCTCCAGTTCAATTTTGAACAGAAGTGGCAAGAAAGGGTAACCTTGTCTTGTTCCTGACCTTAAGGGGAAAGAATTCACTCTTTCACCATTAAGTTTGACATTTGCTTGCAGTTTTTCTAGATAACCTTTATCTAATTCATATTCTATTTTGATCTTAATGAGATTTGACCATGTTACTTGCATAAACATACCTCAGATTTTTGCATGCCTTTGGTTGCATTTCTAGAGTTCTGGAAAAGTTGATTGTGATAATTTTTGGCACAATCTTGTTGCTTTTATGGAAGACTAGGTTTTTGGAGATCCTTACTCTACACTTCTGTAAGTGCTTCTCCTAGTCATATATTTTAGTGCTGAAAAATTCTAATATTTATTTGCTGGCCTTTCTGCTTTGCCTATTTTTACTCCCTCCTCTTAGTGGAGGATAACTTGAAGCTATCTGAAAATGACAGACTTGGATGGGAAGCCTGTCTGAGTTTTGCCTCTGAGTTGATGGTAATTGTCTTACAGGTAAGACTTTATAGGTGATATTCAAGAAAAATTTGGGGCCACAGACTTGTCTCCTGCTAGGCTGCCACTTTATAACCATAGCCACTTCTCATGAGTTCATCTTTCCTATAGGACTTTGGCAAAAGCAGCAAGAATCAGCCGCTTGACATCAAAATTTTGTTTTTTCAACCAGTTGTGCAGAAGGGGATTTAACACTGAGAATTAGAAGTTATCAAAATTATTGGAAAAGCTAGAGGAGTGTACTCTAGGATGACCCTTGAGAAATTACTCCTAGAATCTGTCCCCTGGCACTAAAACTAACTTCTTGACACACACAAAGCTAGAGATTGGATACTAACAAATTCACAACCTTACTTTTGAGCAGTTGAGAACAAAAAGCTACAATAAGATGGCCTCCAGCCAAATTCTGCCTTCTAAATGTCGTGTGAATGCACTTAATTGGAAAAGATAATTTGCATCCAGAAATCTGGCTGTAAGAGAATCTATAGGAAAACATACTGGAAAGAGGATCAAATGAAAGTTGAGAGAGCCAAATGAGCTTATTTACTGCATATGTCAAACGAAAAAAAAGTCCTGGCATCAAAACCCTTTAGAAATGTCAAATATCTCTGACAGAAATTGTGTTCTGAATAGAAACAAATATTTAAAAATATAAATCTAGCTTGTAAAAACTAATGCTCTACGTATGGAACTTAGAGTTTGAACAGTGTGGAAAAGATACATATTTTATATCTTTTTATTGCAGTTGTTGAGAGCACAGGTAGAAATTAGCTTTATTTATGTGTAGATTTAAAGATAATTGTTATGTAAACCAACATGCCTGTTCGTAATATTTGTGGGGTATAAGACAAGAGGAAAACTAGAGATCCCTGGCCCATGCCTGGTACTGGTTATCTCCCCACTTCAAAGCGTAAGTACATAACTACAGAAGCTGCTTCTGAGATGATTCACACTATTAACAAACATAAAAATTTTTCATCCTCAGTTAGCAAGGTGTATTGACTTTCCCTTGTTGCAGTTGTCTCCATTATTGCGTGGTTTTTTTTTTTCTAGCTCCACCAAGCTGCATCAGTAAGTTGCATCAGCCTTTAATGGAGACAGTTTTGTCACTGAAGTAGACTGCCAATTTCACTAATTTTTTTAGATTCTACCATTTTCCTGTACATGGAGGTGTGGGGGATCGGAATTGGCCACCCCAAGGTATGTCTCTTTGGCATGAGGATTATTTGGGCCTGGTTACTTTTTAAAAACTGCAGATAGGAAAGAAACTCTGAAAACTAGAATTTTCTTACCCTTTGTTAAGAGACATTTACATTTGTAAAGGAAATCTCCATCTGTGAAGGTGTCTCCCTTTCTGTACCAGGAAGAAGGGGGGATGACCTTATCTCTAGAAACTCTTAATCAATGTGGAAGGCAAGGACTTAAATCTGTGTAATAATCTTACTCTTGTTTACTGTACTTGTCTGGTGACCACTCATAACTGACTTCTCCCACCCCCAACATTCTCCTTTGTCTTTAGCTGAAGATGATATTTAAGGTAGTGGCTTCAGCCATTTTGGGAAGTTGGTCAGTTTGCCTGAGCCTCTCCCATGTATGCATGTTATAAAGCTTTGTTTAATTTTCTCCTGTTATTCTGTCTCATGTGAATTTAATTCGTTCTCTGGCCAGAAGGACCCAGAGCAGGTAGAGGAAATGTCTTCCTCCCCTACAGAGGTGAGTGAGTGGGAAGGTGGAGAGGGTTAATAATTCATCCTCTTAAAAAAGAGGATTAAATCAAATCAACAATATTTTAAAAAGATTAAATACCAGTTTTGGTAAGGAGGTGGTTAATGAGTGTTTTTATGTACTGCTATTAGGAATGTGAATCAATAAAATATTTGAGGAGGGCAGTTTTGCAGCATGCATCATCATGACAAAATTATTCCTATTACCTTTCCACTCAAGACTACTTCCATAAAATAGTAAGAATAATATATTTTTTGCAGTTACTGAGATCTTACCTAAGGCCATATACGGTGCTGTGCTTCCAAGATGACACAGGAAGTGTTTGTTTGCTTAAATAACAGATTGATATATGACTGAGATGTGTTCTTTTGTACTTTTCCAAGTCAATAGCATATCTTTCTGGGAATCTTTCCACTCTTATTTTCTCTTTCTCTCTCTCTCTTTTTCTTCTTCTTATTTTTTTCTTAAGGAAGCTCTTTGCTGGGACCACAGCATTTGATCCATGGATCCAAATCAATTTTGTTTAGCTTTTCTCATCTGTTGCATTGTAGCCTTCTGTGTTAGCTGCCTATTTCTCTTTATTGCTTCTCTGCTTTGGGTCCTCAGTGAGACATGACCAAACTCAGAAATAGAATTGAAACATTTTTATATTGATGACTTGCAAACTTTATCTCCATCCCAGGACTCCTTTATGAACTCCAGATCCATTCATCCAACTGCTTATCTGACGTTTTCAGTTGAATGTCTCACAAGATTCTTAAGAATTAACATTTCCAAAAAGGACTATTGTGAAAAGAATTTGTGAATAAGAAAATGATAGTGTGATGAAAAATAATCAGATTTTCTGAACAATGAAATCACCACTTACTGGCTAAGTGAGCTTGAGCACGTTACTTAATTTTCCTGAGCTTCAAGGATCAATGGAGATGTTGAGGGGATGGGCTGGATGGGTTTTCTTCTCTTCAGGCTTTCTGCTCTATGAAGGGGTTGGTGGGGGCGTCTGTTAGAGTAAAATGAAGACTGGATGAATATTTGCGGGTTACATATCATCTTTTGAACCTCTTATCAAGCCAAAATCTCCAAAGGACCACCATTTTTCTTCCTTCCTACTCTGATATCCTCCCCGTTTGCATCTACCACAATGAACTGAAAGAAATTTGGGAATACTTTAGATAGGAATTAATTTGTTCAAAAGTGAATTTGATAAGAAACCTGCAAGATGCTATATGCCCCCCAAATAATTTTCATAGTTTGATTTTGAGACAACACAGTAGCTAAAGGTGATGTTCTTTCTCTCTCTGAGAAAAAAAGTACATCTAGACTTTAATGTAGCTGATAGCTTCCTGAGTCCAGAGATTGAAACCTGGGGGAACAAAGAGGCTAAACTGAGGCTTAAGCATTTTGGCAATCTCCAGAACTGAGTGATGGTGGAAGGGCTTGGTGGGGCTCTAGGAGCAGGGCTGATGGCTGAAGAATCATATGGCATACAAAGTGATGGTCACCTCCCTTACGCCACTAGAACTTGCAACTCAGATTGCAAAATAAGACCCAATACATGGCATTATACAAAAGGATAAACAGTGCTATAGAAGCTGAAGAACTTTAATAAAAGATGAGCTAGAAACAGTCAGTGCTATGAAAAAGTTCAGAGTCTGGATAGGGAGACAGGCCTCAAAACAATAATACTCATGATGGAGGTATGGCTAATATCAATGACAACATAGAGGAGGAAACAAGTTCCTGAGGGAGTCAGGAGTACTTGTGCCTGGTTTTTAAGGATGCGTTGGAGTTTATCAGCCAGCAAAGCTGTGGGAGTGACATTCCAAGAAGAAGGAACAGAATTTGCAAAACTCAGGAAAATTTATTTGGCAAATATTTATTGGAGAACTTTGTGTTCTCTAAACACTATGAAAGGCTCTGGGGCTACAGAGGAAATTAACATGGCCTCTATCCAGGTCACTAGTGAATCCATGTACCCTGGGTTGGAAAGGAAAACTTTCACAAGCCAGTTCTCATAGTTTGAAAAGGCATGAGGAAGGCCATCTTGCCATCCAGTCGGTTCCCCACAGGGGAAGTCAATGCCTTGGTATAGTCCCCATTATTCACAACTTTGTAGATCCAGAAATTAAATTTTTTTTTTATATATCCAGAAGGAATTGGGCTACAGAAGACTCTCTCACATTGACAAAATCTACCAAAATTACACCCAGATGGCACATAAAACGATCAGTGGTACAATCGGATGAACCATTTAAAACTTTTAACACATATTTAATCATGTTTTAACAAATGATACACTGTGCCTACTTAAATTTGTTTTTATGGCCACTTGTCATTTTTGACAAGTGATGTGGGATTTCTATTTACGGTAGTGATACAAAGTTTTGTTTTAAAATAAACTTAATGATGTATAACCATCTAATTCAAAAGAAAATATTAGGCCTTCTAAACAAGACAATGGGGATATAATGTAAGATTAGCAAATTAAAATTCCTCAGCGAAGATATAATACGTGCAAGTGAAATATTTATGAAGATTGGAGGCATTTGGTATTATAACGGTATTTACCACGATCAAATATGGCAAAAAGAATAAAGGTGGTAAACAGATGATTACTGAAGTTCAGGAAACACGGGCATAGTCATTAAGAATGAGGGTTCTGGAGACAGAGCTGGATCCAAATCCTAGGTGCCCCACTTTCTGGCCATGGGAACTTAAGAGGATTTCTTTTGCTTTTTCAACTCGAGGTACTTCCTCTGTGAAATGTCAGTAATAACCTAACTCATGATGTGGTTGGGAGAATTAAAAGAGAGAGTCCGTGCAAAGCCCTTACCACAATGCCTGGCACATGGTAAGTGATCAATAGATGTTAGTTATTATTATTGTCATTGTGTATGTTGCTAGTGACCATCAGTTCTCAGATCAGTGCTCCTTCCTTCATCATAGTAACCCAAGTCCCAGGAAGACCCCTGCAGGGAGAGGTTGTTATTAAAGTGGGAGAGGTGGGTGTCTCAGGGTGGTGAGGCTGATCTAGTGATTATCATGGTTCCCCTGCCATGTTTCCCTTCCATTTCTTGTAAGGACACTTGCAGAGGGCGTTAGCCTTGTAAATTTCCTTTGAGGGACTGTGGGGCGCATATTACATTCTTCGTAAAACAGCATCTAAGTTCACACATGAGGTGATGCGTGGACCACACTGCCAACCCGTGCCAGGTCATGGCAGCCATTTGAGGCAAGTGTTCTTCATGCCAGAAAGTCTAAAAGCCCCTTACCAGGCAAGAATCCGAATTCGACGTCTCCATTCGAGGCCCACTGAGACAAAAAGTAAAGGAAGAGGGACAAACAGCACTGGGTGGGGAGTGGATAAACCATACTGTCTCTCTGTTTATGGGATTGCATTAAAAATGAACTCATAAAACGTCTGATGTAAAATAAATTGTACTCTATTATTATTTCATTTAATATCATGCAAAATGAGGAACCTATTTTCAAAACATCTAAGTATGAAAGAGGTTTGTGCATCAAAAATGATCACTAACACCAGTGTAGTGGGAAAAATTCTCTGGGTTTGAATCCTGGCCCCACTACTGGCTGTGCGACCTTGAGCAAGTTATTAAACAAGTCTCAGATTCACATGGATCAGTGGTGATAGTTGTGGTGGTGAGGATGGGAGAAGGAAGACTTGGGCATGTTTTTCTTCAACTTTTCTGCTAATTCCAACAGTTTACAAATCTTGAGGTCGGTTTTCATTAATTGCTGGTTTTGTCGGTTCTGGTTCACTTTTTCTGCTTCGTGGTATGTCTAGAAGTTTCTTTTGTTTTGTGGAGAACATCGTGAATGAGGCATTGTTTGAAATTTGGACTGTGTCATATTCCATAAAGGTTTTCAATTTTGTTCTCGCAGCCAGTTAAGCTACTGTTGGGTCCTTTGCATCCTGTCAGTCTTGCTTTCATTATTTGTGAGGGTAGGTACGTATCAGTTTTTAACTTAGTTCTAGGGCAGAGTATTTTGTTCCCAATGCCTGGCCCATCTGTCCTCTGACCTGAACGTCCACAAGGTTCAGCACGTTCTCTGCACTCAGCCCCACAGTACTTGCTCTGTCATGGGCTTCTTGGAGTCTTGCCCTCAGCCTAGGACAAGAACAACTCCCTCCTCTCCAGATAAGACCTGCCAATTTCAAGTGCTTTGGTAACTGCAAACCCCAATCTCCTCAACTTGTGAAGGCACCTGTGCTTTGTTTATGTTCCACCTCCCTCCTTGTGCCGCCATCTGGAATGTGCGCCGAGGCAGCATGCTGTGGCAAACATTGGTTTCATCTCATAGATTTCCTTCTCTCAAGGGTCACAATTCTGCACTCCCTGTTGTCCAATGCCCCCAAACAGTCTCCTAATGAATCTTGTATGGTTTTATAGTTATTTATACTGTAAGTGCATATCAGGGGCCAGTTACTATATGATAAACCGTCTAGGATCAATAGTTTCCCAAATCTCAGTCATCAGTCTATTGAGAGGCAGGAGCTGAATGTCTAACTGGACTTGAGATGTTTTTTGTTGCTTTTGCAGAATACGGATTGACTTAGAAACAATGCAAGATCCGAAATTCTTTATCTTTCTCTCCCAGGAAAGTTTTATTTAATTTCTGCTGTTGGGGAAGCTATCTCTGAGTCCATAGACTGAGATTGTGTTAAGGGAGGGGCCCTAGTGAGGCTTCATTGGCACGTAGTTAACTTTCTAACATGAGGGAGGGTGGGAGTAACTATCTTTTTTGCTTTCCTTGAGCCAGTGAATGGCTGGCTGACTGATTTTACTGTGCAAATGCAGAGGAGTACAGGGAAATATGGGAGGAAAAGTCAGTTAATATTGCAAAATGTTGCCCTGCTCAAGTTGTAAAGTTCTCTGTGTACCTTGCACAGTACATAAACAGGAGCTAAACATTTACCCCTCTGCCTGACCATGGAAGGCCTAGTAAGTACTGGCCATGAAAAATTAAACACTTCAAAGGGCCTACTGGACGTTGATGTGAATCTGGTTGCACAAAGGCCACTGACCTTGGCAACGGCAAAGATGGGCTGCTGTTCTAGAATGGGCTGGGCTGGAAGTTGAGGAGGTTATATAGAAGTTTCAGCCACGAGCTGATCGTCAAGCTGGTTCAGGTTGTCTACCTGCACCCTATGTGAACATTACAGATTTGGTATAGCCTCTCTTGGTTGCCTTGGGGAGTCAGATTATTCATGCTGACTTCAGAAACTGAATTAAATATATCAACCCTCTTTACTCTGAAAAAAGTCAAAAAAAAATAAATACAACCAAGGCAGCCGTATTTTTTTCTGAGAGTGCTGTGAAAAAATCCTGTTCTAGCTCTCACTTGCTAAATCTAAACCCTCCCGGCTCCTTCTTAGTGTTTTCCTGACCCTGTGCTGGGATTAAAAACCCAAGCATTAGATTTTCAGATGCAGAAGAATCACCCACCAAAAACAAAGGCCTCTGGTATCTTTGAAGCAGCGCTGTACTTCTCTGTCATTGGTTTAGGAGGTAAGAAAGTAGTTTAGATTATCCAGGAGGCATTGGGCATGGAGAGGGAAAGGGATGGAGCAGTAGACTCACTCTTTACCCGCCACACACATTGTTCTGCAGGGAACTGTCATCATCTGCTTAACACCTTGCTGTAATCTTTGTACCCCAACATCTTTCACAGAGGACTGAGGAACCCCAAAGGAATCATGAAAGATGAGAAACAGCATCAACCCCAGTGGACCAGGGGAAATTCTCATTAGAACAGAAGGATCAGACCAGGAGACTTACAACTCAGAACGTTTCCGATAAACTCCTCCAGGATTGGAGTGCATCAAATTTTCTCAAGGTAGAATATTTAGCGGCCAGAAATATAATTTATCTAAAAACAGGGAAGTAAGGAAAAGCCTAGTGCTCAGCCCTGAATCCTGCCCAGAGCTGCACCTCTGAGTTAAAGGGTTTCTTTTCCCTTCTGTCTCAAAGGCTGGACCATCCTTCCATAGATTCCAGGATGAACAATCAGAGAGTACTGACAAGTTAGAACACGCAATCACCAAACTGTAGCGATCGCAAGGAAGAGAGAGCAATTTCACCAAAAATAAGACGCACTCAGTGACCCTTAGGCGAGAATACATCAGTGAGTTAGAAAACGACAGAGAGCTCTTTGTGTGCCAAGCTGTGGACGCCAAGTAAAGTGGGAGGGGTAAATCTCAGGGGAATAGGGTGCGCGACGAGTCTGCTAAGGTAGTTTGGTACAAACACAGAAAGTCTTTAAACATCACTTGCCTGTATCCTGTAAGTGATGGTTGAAAGAATTTTAACAGGGGTGTGTTTTTATAAAATTCCTAATAGGAGTACTGTAGGGAACAGACAAGAGTGGTGGATGCCTCCTCTGTCACATAGTAAATAGCATAAACTGCTGCATTTATCATTGCTAAAAAGTTTCTCTTGGGAATTCTTTGAATATTTCAGGATGAAGTATCCATGCCCCTTCCTGGGACACTGGGATGTTATATAATCCTCTCCCTTATCAAAATACTCATACTGGTATTTTTAATTTGTTAGATAAAAATAAATCTACTAAATAGGGAACTTACATTCAGGAGTCATGAGAATGTTATTTCCCTCATACACTTAAATATTATCAATTATGACCATTAAACACTAACAAAGGTTTTTTGTTTTTGTTAAAATTTTTTAAAATTTTTCCTTTTTCTCCCCAAAGCCCCCCAGTACATAGTTGTGTATTTTTAGTTGTGAGTCCTTCTAGTTGTGGCATGTGGGATGCCGCCTCAGTATGAATTGATGACCGGTGCTATGTCGATGCGCAGGATTCCACCAGTGAAACGCTGGGCCGCTGAAGCGGAGCACGCGAACTTAACCACTCAGCCACAGGGCTGGCCCCTAACAAATGTTTCTTTTTTTAAAGAAAGCTACAATATTCTGTTAATGTTTCTCAAGTTATGCTGTGTTATAAGTCACTGTGAGCAAAAATTTTTAACATAGGTTGATACAGGTCTTTTATCCAAGAGTATTGGTATTCAGAGGAACTCAAATGGAAAAGTGTTTCCTATCCTGAAACCACTTTACTACATCTATCTTAGCGTTGCCATGAGGTCTTCCATTTGCCTTTCCTGAGCATGTCTTAGGGAGTACTTAACATATGATCATTTCGCCAGGATTCCATTTTAGTGATGGTCCCATGTGATATGAGTGTGATGTCAGTAGTGGGATTTTATTTTGGGGCTCAGAGGAACGCAGCTTTACCAGAGCCTATGGGAACAGAGAATTGATTTTCTAGTACTGGAGAAAAAGTTGTGGAACAAGCACTTTAGGATGGATTATAGAAACTATAGAATAGACTCCACCTGCTCATGTGGGGGCATATTTGGAAACTGATCGCTAGAGAGAGGCTTAGCCTATTTTGGCTCTGTGTATATTAACAGTTGACACTGGCCTGTGAGGGTGATATTTTTGTGCAAGGGAAATAGTGTCTATTGGTGATTGGTAGTAATTCTGTAGGACATCTGGACTACCTCTAAGAAAGGAGAAAATTTTAAATATATGACCTAGCGATAGCTAAAAGATATTTCTAAAAGGGCATTAGTGATTTGTGTTGTCTTTTTCAAGGCAATAGTAAAATGTGAGATAACTAATTAACATTGGGTGCAAAGAAAGCAAATAATTAGTTAAACATGTGGGAATAGTTACTGAAGATGACTTGAAATGTTCAATTTTAAGAGAGAAATATCAAGACAGTGAGTCAGCCATAGTATGTGTTGTCAGTTTGGATAGTCTAAATATCAAGGTGAAAGTGCTGAAAGATAAAATGAGACCTAAGAAGGACAATCTGCTTACTGTGAGGCCAGTTTAAGAATGAGAACACTAGCTTCATTATACCTGACATTGGTGCATGAACCTCTAATGGAAAATCAGGTGTGCAGGAATCACTGGAATTCAGGAGGCCGTAACCAGTCCTCTGACCAACAGACATTTACCTCATCTTTTCATGAGTTGAGTCCATCAACCATGCCTACAAACACCAAGTGCTGGCGTCTGGCTGAGAGCATGGCAACACCTGAGGGCACGTCTATTTGAATTGAGTGCTTGTGACATTTCACTGTGGGTTATGACATTTGCGTATGTGTGCTCACCATCTGCAGTAGCGTGAGAGACGTGTGAAGGTGTGGAGTTACTGGTGAGAATCTGACAGTAGGGGCCTAGTATTTGTTCAGAGGACACAACAATGCCCTCCACCTGCCCTGCACTGCCACTCTGTTCTCTCTCAGGGCTTTCCCTAAAAGAAACATACATACAAGGGCCCAGAATTTCATTCACTGGGCCAGTTCACAGTGTCCCTCAGTGTAGAGCCTTCTGATTGAGTTGGGTTGAAGCACAGGTTTGGGCTCAAAATGAAGCAGGATCTCTTTGACTCTAATTCTGCATCTTACCACCAGCTGGCCCCTAATGTGCAAAAATGACAAATCCCAAAGTCTCTAGTGAGAAGAAAGGAAGAGAGAGCGATGTGGCAGCGCCCAGCCTGCACACGCAGGCACTGGCTCGGCTTACCATTTCAGTATCGTAAGAGAGAGAAGAGCATGGACATGACCCGTGTGCGTGGGTGTCACCTTGCAGTGCACAGTGGTAGGTAATCTGGCCCATCACTTCAGTCTTCCCTCTAAGGGAGGGGTGAGGAAAGGGCTTGGGAGAAGGGGCCTTTCCCTGGAGTGAGGACTCATGCAAGGAGAATCCCGACCCCACCTCCAGTGACGGAGAATGATGGAGAGAAACTGATTTGAGCACAGAAAAAGTAGGTCATGTGTAAAAACTGATTTTGCTGTTAAAATCTCAAATGTACCAATTCTGGAAACTGTTAAAAGGTGGGTGTGTTGGGAAAAACAAATGTGAATTCACAAAAGTGAATTTTCATTAGAAAACAAAGAAGCAACAAAATTTACCATAGAAATGCTGACGATTTTGAAACTTTTAATGACAGTGTAAATCAACCACATGGTTTGGTTGACAACATACAGCTGTATTTACGGAACATAATGGCAAGGTTTCTACAAATTAAAAAACAAAGGGTAGTTATTTCATAAATTTATCATAACACTACAAGAAAATATAAGGCAGATACAATAAATTATATCAAACTGCAACATTCATAGATAGCTAGTTCTAACAGTGGTTCAAAATCATTACATACAAACATCTCTTTTTGCTTATGAAATAAATCAATAGGCTAGAAGATAGACAGCAAGAAAGGGAGGTAACTTTACATAAGTGCCTTTTACAATGATGAGCTTATACCATACTTGCTATTCAAATAAAAAAGTATTGTATTTCATTTTATTAGACTGTACTAAAATAAAGGAAAGGAAACAAGAAAGAGGTGAATCTTGGCTTAACGAATTCTTGCAATGAAGAGGCATTAGTTCCTGGAAGATTCCTCCAAGGCTAAGGAAAAGAAAAATTCTCGAAACTGTTCAACTGTGAATCCTTTGACAAAAATGCATGTGAAATTGCCAAATAAATTATCATTAGAGAATAAGAAAACAGCAAAGTCCAGCAAATAAATGCTGAGGATTTTAAAGCTTTTGATTATGGTGTTAATTGACCACCTGGTTTGATTGACAACATATAGCTACATTTACAGAATGTAAGAGGGCGAGGTATAAATAAATTAAAAATTATAGGAGTGTGACTTCATAAGTTTATCATAATATGCTGATTGTTAAAAAATAAAGCACTATGCGAAAACATAATGAAAAACAATAAATTACATGAAGTTTCAACATGCAGAATTATCTAGTTCTAATACTGGATCAAAATCACTTCAGACATCTTATTATCCATCTATAGAATAAAAGAATGGCGTAGTAGGTGAAAAGCAAGAGAGAGAACTTGAAAGAAATGGATTTCACAGCAATTGGCTTGTACCATACATGCTATTCAAAATAAAAATATATTAGCTTTAGGTTTATGCAAAAATAAAAGGAAAAGGAGCAAGAAAG
Organism: Equus przewalskii; assembly: GCF_037783145.1. Classification (NCBI taxonomy): domain Eukaryota; kingdom Metazoa; phylum Chordata; class Mammalia; order Perissodactyla; family Equidae; genus Equus; species Equus przewalskii. The sequence goes on along the minus strand of NC_091863.1, from coordinate 42,300,600 downwards.
AGAAGAATATTGATTAAAGATTTCCTTAGCTGACGGGAGATATGTTCCTGGAAGATTCTTCCGAAGTTAAGAAAACAGA